>NW_028086431.1:476389-481363 GCF_014824575.4 Sturnira hondurensis
GATGTTGGAACGTTTAAAGATGTCCTGGAGGTTCCTAAGCCTCTCCTCATTTTTTTGAATTCTCATTTCTTCATTCCTTTCTGGTGGGATGTTTCTTTCTTCCTTCTGGTCCATTCCATTGATTTGAGTCCCAGTTTCCTTTCCATCACTATTGGTTTCCTGTGCATCTCCCTTCATTTCAATCAGTCCAGCCCTCACACGTTCCTCTAATTTGTAACTTTGTTCCTCTAATTTGTGACTATAATCTACCAGTTCTGTGAGCATCCTGATAAATAGTGTCCTGAATTGTGCTTCTGAGAGGCTGGCAATTTCTTGGTCGCTTAGAGTTATTGGCTCTGGGACTTTGAGTTCTTCTTGTGCCATCTTTCGGGTTGTTTGTGCCTGTTCCATAGCAGGATCAGAGCCCTAAAGTGTTCACTAGAACAGGGCAACTCAGTCGCTGGGTTGTGACGTTGTAGGTGGGGGCGGAGTCAAAGAGCGACAATGGCTCTCACCGGTATTGCAGGGCAACTAAGTCGCTGGGTTGTGACGCTGTATGTGGGTGCGGGGTCAAAGAGGGACTCTGGCGTCCCGTCTGCCGCCTGCCGCCTGCCGCCCAGGCCCTCACTGGTGCCGAAGGGCAACTAAGTCGCTGAGTTGTGACGCTGTATGTGGGGGCGGGGTCAAAGAGGGACTATGGCGTCCTGTCCGCCGCCTGCCGCCACGGCCCTCACTGGTGCCGCAGTTGCTGCCTTCACTGGGCCCACGCGTTTCGTCCCACTGCACTCGAGTGTGCCACCACCGTCAGCCCTCGCCCCCTGGGGCCTGCGTGGTCTGTCTCACTGTGCGCGAATATGCGCCCGCGATCTGCCCCGCACCCCAACTGGTTCCCGTCTGCCTGCTCGCCTGGGTCGGGGGCTGCGTCCTGCCCGACCCTGCTTGCTGCTGGCTCCGCCCCTCTTACCGTCCCCGTTGAACGGTTAGATGTAGTCGGACTTCCATATAATTCAATTTTCTGTCTTTTGGTTGTGTCTTTGTTTCTCCAAACCTTTGTTGTATTCAAACTTGGTTGTGGGAGAAGGCACAGTGTTTCCACCTATGCCTCCATCTTGGCGGAAGTCCTGTGTTTCTTAAATTTAAAAAATATTAAATTTATTGGGGTGACATTGGTTAATGAAATTATATATATTTCAAGTGTACAATTCTGTAAAACATCATCTTTAGAGTGTATTGTATGTTCACCATCCAAAGTCATATATCCTTCTGTGACTATTTATCTCCCCTTTACCCTCTTCTACCTCCTCACCCCACTGGTAAATACCATACTGTTGTCTGTGTCTACGAGGTTTTTTATTAATTGTGTGAACTTTTTCACCCAGACACCCAACCTCTCAACACCCTTTCCCTCTGACAGCTGTCAGTCTGTTCTCTGTATCTATGAGTGGGTTTCTATTTTGTTAGTTTATTTTGTTCATTAGATTCCATGTAAAAGTGAAATCATATGTTTGTCTTCCTCTGATTCATCTATTTCACTTAGCATAGTACTCTCCAGGTCCATCCATGTAGTCATGAAACTTAAGATTTCCTTCTTTTTGTCCTTGCTGGTGTGGCTCAGTGGATTGAGCACTGGCCTGTGAACCAAAGGGTTGCTTGTTTGATACCCAGTCAGAGCACATGCCTGGGTTGCAGGCCTGGTCTTTAGTTGAAGGCATATGAGAGGCAATTACACATAGTAGTTTCTCTCCCAATCTTTCTCCATTCCTTCCCCTTTCTCTAAAAACAAACAAATAGAATCTTAAAAAAGATTTTCTAATGTGGTCTTAGAGATCCCACAGGCTGACGGGATTCGGTGGAAGGCGTGGGGCCATGGTATTCTATGACAGAAGTTCACACCATAAACCTAGGGAGTCAGAACAGATCAATTTAAGAAGCTGAAGCTAACAAGAAAGGTCTCATAAGCAATGGGAAGACTAAGAAACAATGCCCAAATGAAAGAAGAGGTTGAAGTCTCAGAAATAATGTCAGATGAAAGAGAGGCAAGTCAGCTATCAGATATTGAATTCAAAGCACTAGCTATCAGGAAGTTCAAAGAGCTCACAATGAGCTACCAGAAACTAGAGGGGAGCTACCAGAAACTAGAGGGGAGCTACCAGAAACTAGAGGGGAGCTACCAGAAACCAGAGGGGAGCTAAAATGAGCTCTCCGCAAACTATATCAACATGAAAAAGGAAATAGAAACTATCAGCAAAGGCCAAGAGAAAATGAAGAATACAATTTCAGAACCAAAGAACACAGTAGAAGGAATGAAAAACAGGATCGATGAGGCAGAGGATTGGATCAGCAAGTTGGAGGACACAGTAGAAAGAATCTCCCAGAAAGAGCAAGAAAGGGAAAAGAGGCTCAAAAAGAATGAAGAGGAATTAAGAGAAAGGCAAGACAATATGAAAGTTCGATTTTCATGATAAAGTATTAGTTGTACATAATCTTAGAGTACATAATGGGTTTATTTTATTTCCTTATACATGTTTTTAGATATTTACATGTGCCTCTTCTCTGAAAGTCCCTCAAACAGTTACTTACTTAGTACATAGCATCTAGAAGAGTTACTGCCGAAGATGGATAATTCTTGCTCTGAAAAATAGTAGACTTCTTGAAATTTGATAGACCATTGTTAAAATCTTTAATTGCTCTTTAAAATTTTATTTTTCAACACTGGCTGGTGTGACTCAGTGATATGAGCTCTGTCCTGTGAACTAAAAGGTCTCTGGTTTGATTCCCAGTCAGGGCACATGTCTGGGTTGCAGACCAGATCCACAATTGGGGGTACACAAGAGTCAACCACACATTGAAGTTTTCTCTGCCTCTCTTTCTCTCACCCTTGCCCTCTAAAAATAATTAAATAAGCACTTAAAAATTTCAACCAGGCCCTTTTCTTTTTTTCCTTCATTATCTTCCACCCCTCCCCTCTTGTCCCTGTCAATTTGTTCCTTGTTTACTAGTTAAGGAACAAGTGTAAATGAACCATGGACATGGACAGTGGGTGGAGATTGACTGTGGGACCCGGGGTGGGCGTGATTTGGGTGGAGGAAAGCAATGTGGAAAATGGGGAAAAATCAGGATAACTGTAATAAAAAACAATAACAAATTTTAAATGCAAATTAAAATTATTTTTCAATTACTGTCATTATTCAATATTATTTTGTATTAGTTTCAGATGTATAGCATAGTAGTAAGACAATAATATACTTCATAAAGAGTTTTCCCCAATATATTTAGTGACCACCTAGCAGCATACATCATTATCACAAAATTATTTACTATATTCCTATGCTGTACTTTATATCACTATGACTGTTTGATAACTGCCAATATATATTTCTTAATGCTTTGACCTCTTCACACAGTCTTCCATCTTTCTAATCTGGCAAATCCAAGTATGTTGTCTGTGTCTATGAATCTGCTTGAATTTTGTTTGCTCATTAATTCTTTAGATTCCACATATAAGTGAAATCATATAGTATTTGTTTTCCTCTAAACAACTAATTTCACTGAGCATAATACCCTTGAGGTCCATCCAGGCTGTCACAAGTGGCAAATTTCACTCTTTTTAAAAATGTATTGTATTCATTATGCTATTATGGTTATATCATGTTTTCTCCTCTTTATCCCCCCTTTGGCCCACACCCCACGCCTCGTCTTCTAGCATTCCTGCTCTTTAGTCTGTATCCATGGGTTGTACATATAAGTTCTTTGAATTCTCTGTTTCCTCTATCATTCTTAACCTTTCCATGTCTGTTTTATGCCTACCAATTATGCTTCTTATCCCCTGTGCCTTCCCCCATTATTCTCCTCACCCTCCCCACTGAAAACCCTCCATGTGATCACCATTTCTCTGGTTCTGTTACTGTTCTTATTGTTTGGTTAGGGATTTTTGTTTGTTTGTTTTTTAGGTTCAGTTGTTGAAAGTTGTGAGTTTGTTGTCATTTTATATTGCCAGCCAGTTTCTGATCTTCTTCTATTTCTTAGATAAGTCCCTTGAATATTTCATATAATAAGGACTTGGTAATGATGAACTCCTTTAACTTGACCTTATCTGGGAAGCACTTTATCTGCCCTTCCATTCTAAGTGATAGCTTTGCTGGATACGGTAATCTTGGATGTAGGTCCTTGCCTTTCATGACTTGGAATACTTCTTTCCAGCCCCTTCTTGCCTATAAGGTTTCTTTTGAGAAATTAGCTGATAGTCTGATGGGAATTGCTTTGCAGGTAACTCTCCCTTTCCTCTTGCTGCTTTTAAGATTTTTCTCCTTATCTTTAATCTTGAGTAAATTAATGAGATGCGCCTTGCTGTGTCCCTTCTTGGGTACAATTTCTTTGGAACTCTGGGCTTCCTGGACTTCCTAGAAGTTTATTTCCTTCACCAGATTGGGGAAGTTTTCCTTCATTACTTGTTCAAATAAGTTTTTAATTTCTTATTCTTTTTTTTGTTGTTGTTTATTTTTATTATTTTTTAATATAATTTTTATTTAATTCTTGTTCACGTACAGGTTTCTGTCTTATATTCCCAACCCTGCCCGCCCCCCACCCCATGCTCCCCACCTCCCTCCCCTTTCCACCCCCCACCCCTAGTTATTGTCCATGTGTCCTTTATACTTGTTCATGTGAGTCCATTCCCTTTTCCCCTATGATTCTCTCCCCTCTCCCCTCTGGACCCTGTCAGCCTGTTCCATATTTGAGTGTCATTGGTCATATTTTGCTTGCTTGTTTGATTTGTTTAGAATCCTGTTAACGGTGAGATCATATGATATTTGTCTTTCACCGCCTGGCTTATTTCGCTCAGCATAATGCTTTCCAGTTCCATCCATGATGTTGCAAAGGGTAGTAGTTCCTTCTTCCTTTCTGCGGCATAGAATTCCATTGTGTAAATGTACCATAGTTTTGTGATCCAGTCATTGACCGATGGGCATCTAGGTTGCTTCCAACTCTTGGCTATTG